>NC_084550.2:68225000-68242500 GCF_033978685.3 Nerophis lumbriciformis
CCATGTTTGTTTGTGTTGGCATCACTATGTGACGTCACAGAAAAATGGACGGGTGGTTAAAATCAGGCACTTTGAAGCTTTTTTTAGGGATATTGCGTGATGGGTAAAATTTTGAAAAAAACTTCGAAAAATAAAATAAGCCTGGGAACTGATTTTTAATGGTTTTAACCCTTCTGAAATTGTGATAATGTTCCCCTTTAAGACCCACCTTTTTGATTTGGATTTGACCTAATATTAATTATTTTATTGAAGTAATTTGTATTTTACTTTTTATCCTATTAGTTAGGCAAGATTGTATTTAGTTCTATTTATTTATTATCTACTGTATATTTATTTTATTTTTAATTATTATTTTTTTCGATTAATCTTCATATGTCTTACTTGTATTTTATTCTTTACCTCTACTCATGGTTCTTACTATTTTACTAGTTTTATTATTTTTATTTTCCAACGTTCCTCAGATGAGTCATCTGCCTCAGGAGTTATCGGCCGTGCTTGTGGGGGCGCTTTTGTATCAGCGCTCTGGTGGCCATGGTCAGATGACCTGGTGCAGATGGCTCCTGTGATAGTGTTTACTCACCTGGCTCCTCTGTACTCAGACATGCAATCATTTGTCCATATAGTTGCATATGTGTGTATGTTGTGTGTGTGTTTGGCATCTGTGTCCGTGCGTATTTGTATTTGATAATGGGGGATATTGGCGTATTGTTTTTAACTTTGTAAAGCACTTTGCGTTGCATTTCTTTTATGTATGAAAAGCGCTTTATAAATAACGTTTGATAGATTGACTGATGTGGCGCCCTCTGGTGGTTGTGGCCCTAAACAATCGCACAGAAGGGCAAAATAAGCAGGTTTTTGGCGCTAAGATTTCAAGGCAGGCTCAGAAGCTTGAAAAAAAACATATTCAATAAAATATATTTAAGCTTGTTTTTGAAAAAAACTTTGAAAAATATAATAAGCCACTGGGAACTGATTTTTAATGGTTTTAACCCTTCTGAAATTGTGATAATGTTCCCCTTTAAAAACACTTTATTATGTTTGATTCTAGTTTGCTTGAGAGCAGAAGCAAAAGGAAGTCAGGGGAGGAGAGGAGCAGACGCCCTCTCTTTTTGACGCCTAAGTGGGCCAGTGAAAGTAGGATATGGCTGTCCTACAAACTCCTCTTCCTCTTGCACCACCGCAGAGACATGAGCCATTTTTCAGCCACCTGGCCTCTCCGTCCTGAGATGGAAGGAAACAAGCTCGGGAGGGGGCGTCTCACTGAAATCAGCTTTGAAATGGCCTGAAAATTGCTAAAAAAAAAAAAAAAGAATGAGCAAAGCAGTGATTGCCATGCCTTCCTTGAATTGAAATACTATTGGGAACCTGATCTTTTATATTTATTTATCGGTATGTGTAAAGCTAGTTGTTGACTTGCGCTTGCTTCAAATAAGATGTATACCCTAGGGCAGTGGTTCTCAAATCTCACGTACCCCTTGGCATACCTTCAAGTACCCCCAGGGGTACGCGAGATTTTTTTTAAATATTCTAAAAATAGCAACAATTCAAAAATCCTTTGTAAATATAAATAAAAACCTATCTTTTTTTCCAAATAGTTCAAGAAAGACCACTGCAAATGAGCAATATTTTGCACTGTTATACAATTTAATTAATCATAAACTGATGACATAGTGCTGTATTTTACTTCTTTATGTCTTTTTTTCCAACCAAAAATGCTTTGCTCTGATTAGGGGGTACTTGAATTAAAAAAATTTTCACAGGGGGTACATTACTGAAAAAAGGTTGAGAACCACTGCCCTAGGGCAGTGTTTTTCAACCTTTTTTGAGCCAAGGCACATTTTTTGTGTTGAAAAAATCTGAAGGCACACAACCAGCAGAAATCATGAACTCAGTTGACAGTGAAAAGTCGTCGTCGCAATTGTTGGATATGAATTTAAAGCATAACCAAGCATGCATTACTATAGCTCTTGTCTCAAAGTAGGTGTACTGTCACCACCTGTCACATCACACCCTGACTTATTTGCTGTTTTCCTGTGTGTAGTGTTTTAGTTCTTGTCTTGCGCTCCTATTTTGGTGGCTTTTTCTCTTTTTTTGGTATTTTCCTGTTGCAGTTTCATGTCTTATATTTCCCGCATCTACTTTGTTTTAGCAATCAAGAATATTTCAGTTGTTTTTAATCCTTCTTTGTGGGGACATTGTTGATTGTCATGTCATGTTCGGATGTACATTGTGGACGCTGTCTTAGCTCCACAGTAAGTCTTTGCTGTCGTCCAGCATTCTGTTTTTGTTTACTTTGTAGCCTGTTCAGTTTTACTTTTGTTCTGCATAGCCTTCCTTAAGCTTCAATGCCTTTTCTTAGCGGCACTCACCTTTTGTTTATTTTTGGTTTAAGCATAAGACACTTTTTTACCTGCCTTTACAAAGCAATTAGCTACCGGCTGCCACCTACTGATATGGAAGAGTATTACACGGTTACTCTGCCGAGCTATGGACAGCACCGACACTCAACAACAACACATCATTTGCAGACTATAATTACTGGTTTGCAAAAAATGTTTTTAACCCAAATATGTGTAATTAGATAATCTCCCACGGCACAGCAGACTGTATCTCACGACACACTAGTGTGCCGCGGCACAGTGGTTGAAAAACACTGTCATAGGGATGGGCGATATGTCTGATAGCTGTATCACGATATACCTTTTTTTTTTATGTTGGTTGATATCGATAATTATTAGAGATGTCCGATAATATCGGCAGGCCGATATTATCGGCCGATAAATGCGTTAAAATGTAATATCGGAAATTATCGGTATCGTTTTTTTTATTATCTGTTTTTTTTTTTTTTAAATTAAATAAACAGAAAAAACACAAGATACACTTACAATTAGTTCACCAACACAAAAAACCTTCCTCCCCCATTTACACTCATTCACACAAAAGTGTTGTTTCTTTCTGTTATTAATATTCTGGTTGCTACATTATATATCAATATATATCAATACAGTCTGCAAGGGATACAGTCCGTAAGCACACATGATTGTGCGTGCTGCTGGTCCACTAATAGTACTAACCTTTAACAGTTAATTTTACTCATTTTCATTAATTACTAGTTTCTAAGTAACTGTTTTTATATTGTTTTACTTTTTTTTATTCAAGAATTTTTTTTAAATGTATTTATCTTATTTTATTTTATTAATTTTTTTTAAAGTACCCTATCTTCACCATACCTGGTTGTCCAAATTAGGCATTATAATGTGTTAATTCCATGACTGTATATATCGGTTGATATCGGTATCGGTAATTAAAGAGTTGGACAATTTCGGCTATCGGCAAAAAGCCATTATCGGACATCCCTAATAATTATTGATATTTTTTCTAACCTATCAAAAATACAAAACCAGGAGAAAAATACATTAAATGTTAACATTTTTATTTCAATTGTAACCTTCCCTGTGATTATAATCCCCTCAGCTATCAAAAATGTCAACACGAGCACGGAGAATACTTAACAACAACCTCTTAAAATGTAGGTGCAAAAATAAGGAATATGTAAGAAATAATTAATAAAGTGTAACAAAATAGTGCAAAGTGTGAAAATATTGTGGAGAATGCATATATGTTTAAGAGTTATTTCTTTATTCATAAACATGTTTGGATCACCTAGTACTTTTCCATTGTATACCAGTTTCTCTTTGTCTACAGAGGTCTGTTTAGTGTTTTAGACATTGGAATGTGAAGAGGATACATCCCCCTCCTTGCCTTATCAGTGTTGAGGAAGGGGGAGGCATTCCTTTCTGGGGGGGACTGCTTTCCGATTCAAGAAGTAGTTTCTTTCCGTTTGAATGTTAGACCATCCCGAGATGACGGTATGACTGTATTGATGTGGGCTGGTCTCCTGAAGCTTCAGTAAAACATGATAATATTCCTATTCTGTCTTGATGGTCCTCCTTACTCAGCATATATGTCATCGAAAGAATTTGGGATTGACCAGTGACTTTAATTCCCTGAGAGGGAATACTGGCCAGATGCAACAATATGAACTGAGAGAAACCTGACACTATTTTTTGTAGGTTTAGTGCCAGGAAGTTATGTGCTCTGTGAATCATTTAATTTGGTCCGTATGGAAAGGAATTTATGTTATTCAGTAATTTATTATTTAAACATTATTGCACTAAATTATTGTTATTTTTAAAGGACAACATTTGTTTTATTTTGTTATTTATTTTATTTGTACAGTCATGCGCTTTAGTTCCTACCTGTTGTTTCCGTTTACCCAAATAAAGAACGGCCGAGGGTTGACGGATGGTCCGTTTGAAAAAAATCCAAAAAACGACCATACCGTAGAGGTGAATTTTCCTGTTTTATTGACAATTTCTTTGCTCTCTGCAGAACACCTACTTTGTTATTTCACTCCATGCAGAGAATCAACAGCAAAAAAGCAGGATGGCGCAACCAAACTTGAAATTGTTACGTGATTGGCTGTTGGGGTGACCCCCATTGCTCTCTGATTATTGCCTGTTTTGCTAGATTACCAGAGCGTGAGTGCCTTTGTTCATGCAACCAACCATGCTATGTAACGTCCGGTTTCTTCCGACCAAAATCAAACACATGTTTTATTGATATTGATTACGTGTCTATCGCGATATATTTATTGCTACAGGCCTCAAATTTTAACTTTTTAAGGTCAAGGCAAGTGTTGCCTTAAAGGAAGGCTCATATTTTAGGGCACCAAGACAAACATTATTTTCTTTCCAGGCAGGGGCTCCAAAGCATGCATGCATACATATACCGTTTTTTTCCTTCGCCGTATACTTTTAGTGTGGGGACAAGTGTCTCCAGTATTGTCCACACCTGTCTCCATCTAACAGCAGTACGCTCTTAAACACGCGGCGGGAAGCGAGGGTAAATGTCTGGAGCGTCCCGGAAGAGTTGGTGCTGCAAGGAATTCTGGGAATGTGTTTATGTTGTGTTGCGGTACAAATATTCTCCCGAAATGTATTTGGGATTGTTGTTTAGTGTGGTCTTACTATATGGCACATGTTCATGACAGTGCTGGCGTTGTTTATACGTCCACCCTTAGTGTGACATCTAGGTCTTTCGACTAAGTATACTCCGAGGGGATACCCTCGATGCGAAATTATCTTGTTAGTCCGTCATGATTAAAGAACCACATGATGCTAGTGTGCATGCGCTTCAATCCGTGTAATACATGCATGAATAAATGACGGGGGATTGGCATATTATAAAGGAAACTTATCATTATGCCGTTGACCATTATATCCCTCGTCCATTACCAAGTAAAAAGTCAAGGGCGGTCACGGCAAGTTGTTGCTGCAAATGTTGGTCAATTTTTATGGGCATTACGGCAAATGAGAGGGCGGTCGTGGCCAGGGCCGGCCCGTGGCATAGGCCGTATAGGCAAATGCTAAGGGCGCCGTCCATCAGGGGGCGCCATGCCAGTGCCACAAATGTTGGAGAAAAAAAAAAAAGTTGTTACTATTATTTCTAAATACAAAAAAATAATCTCACGTTAATTAAAATGCAAAGTAAAGCCTATTTAATAGAAATATTATTTGTTACAACATAACGCCCCCCTCCCTTCCCGTATCATGACTCTTTTTGGACGTCACCACATCAAAAAATCAACACAAGATGTCAAAACGGCCAAAACTGTCAGGTGCCCAGGGAAGAAAAAAGAGAAAAGAAGAGGAGGAGAAACGAGAAAAGACAGAGGTAGCAGGTAGGTAACGTTAGCCTACATGAAATTATTTGTCTGTTACAGAATGTGATAGTAACCTTGCTTTTTAGCATTAAGCTAATGTTACATGATTCGGCAATTGCTAATCAATAAATAGCGAGTTCTGTTTTAACGTCGGGTTAATATTGTGGAGGGGGCTAAATTGTTATGGAAAATAATAATGTAACGTTAGGTAATTACAGTACTCACCTTACATTCCTCAGGGACATTTGTATTAGATCTTTTAAGCAGGTGTTTTTTGTTTACATTATTGCCTTCTGGTTAGCTAATGTTTGCCCTGCAGGTAATAGTCACTTTTCCACCCCTTTATATATTAGGTATAGTTGTAAGTAAAAAAAAAAAAGGTCAAAGACAAAGCTATTCGGGTTCTTGTGAGTATATACACTTCACTGCCAATGTTGGGGGGCGCCACCTAAAATCTTGCCTAGGGCGCCAGATTGGTTAGGGCCGGGCCTGGTCGTGGCAATTGCCGCGGTCGCCGTGGTTAAATTCGAGCCAGTATTGTCCTGTTTAAGAGTGTCACAACATTGCTATTTACGGCAGACGAACTGCTTTACGGTAGACGAAAACGTGACTGCTGTTGTTGTGTGTTGTTGCCGCGCTGGGAGGACGTTAATGAAACTGCCTAACAATAAACCCATATAAGAAACCAATAACTAGCCCTCATGATTGGACAGGAACGCTGTTTATATTGTGGGAAAGCGGAAGTGAAAACAGGCTGTCGACACGTCACTCAGGTCCGTCTGAATTTCGGGAGATTTTCGGGAGAAAATTTGTCTCGGGAGGTTTTCGGGAGAGGCGCTGAATTTCGGGAGTCTCCCAGAAAATCCGGGAGTGTTGGCAAGTATGCGTTTTATCGACCCAGCCCGAATATATCCTTCTTACCTGCAGTATTTCTCAGAATAATTGTATCTAAGTTATCACAAAACTTTGTGTTGCCATGAGTTCCCGGCGAGAAGACAAAAGCTGTCTTTGAACCTACCAAGAAGAAGGCTTGTAAAACTCCACTGTGTATGATGGGAAGCAACATGGAGGTGTTCTGTTCCTTTGATGTATTGTAATCCACAGAAAGATTTTGTCTTGACCCGAGATCTACAAAGTGGAGACCGGCCGAAGCTCCAGGGACCCGTTCTTTGAACTCTTTTACGACCTTTTCTTTGAACTGTCTTGTAAATCAAAGGCGATGGCTGTTTACGACCCCCCGCCCCTTAGAAATGGTAAATGGGTTATGCTTGTATAGCGCTTTTCTACCTTTTTTTAAGGAACTCAAAGCGCTTTGACACTATTTCCACATTCACCCATTCACACACACATTCACACACTGATGGCGGGAGCTGCCATGCACGGCCCTAACCAGGCCCATCAGGAGCAAGGGTGAAGTGTCTTTGCTCAAGGACACGACAGACGTGACTAGGATGGTAGAAGCTGGGGATTGAACCAGCAACCCTCAGATTGCTGGCACGGCCATTCTCCCAACTTCGCCACGCCGTCCTCAGAAACAGCTGTCGCCATGTAATCAGGGAAAGTCCAAATAAAAGTGGAGGCGTACAAGGGTACAGGTGTACGCGTTTCTCCTCATTGACCAAATTTAATTCTGTCTCTGTTTAATTCCTTGCTTCTTGTCTTGTTTAATAGATGTCATCAGTGTTTGAACCTGACAGTATTTACGGTCAAACCAAGGCATGTTTCTTGGCCAGCCTATTTATTATTTCAAGCAATGCTGCCACCGAGCTCAATGGTGTGCGTATCGCTCAAGCATAGATAAAAACATTAATACTGGAAGTCTCTCTTCGCTCCACCGTTTTAAGAAACACTGCAGTAGAGGATCGATACTGTGGTGCTGAGATTTATTAAAAAGGCGTCACTTTTTGTAAAACACTTATTGACGTGTGGAGGAGGCGAGGTGCATTGACTGGAATGGAACATGAAAGGTGATTTAAGGGAAATAATAAAGTCAAATCCACAGGGAGTCTTGTAGTGAAATGTGACATGAACCATCACATACTGCCTTCGCAGAGCCGTAATGAACGTACGTCCAGCCAGTTTGGGACTAACACGTTACAAAGAAAGTAAAAAGCCGTTAGTTTCGGCGGTAACTAGTAATCTAACGTGTTATTTTTTATATTCAGTAACTCAGTTACCGTTACTACATACTGCGTTATTTTACGTTACTTTTGATGTAGTATCGGCTAGAAACAGAAGCGCTGCGGTGTCGTTCTTCTGAATCTTCCTCTGTCACAAGCCGGAGAGAAGAAAAGAGGCGCGGTCTATGTGTGTGTCTGGGTGTGGGTGTGGGGAGGGGAGTCACACACGTGATCCGCGGTTTGATATATGAAACAAACAAAAAAAAGTTGTAGGCACATTCAGTCCACACACAGCGTAATCATGGCGAGCGGAGTAACGGAGGAGCTTGAACGCCCCGCGCCATTGAATCGGTGTGTTTATAGGTGCACACTCCGTTGTGCAAAACGAGGGTTTTAAACACATGCTGAACGTGCTTGAGCCACGTTACAACATCCCGTCGCGCACCCACTTCAGCGATAAGATTGTGCCAGATCTTTATGAGCAGGAGAAGAAAAAAGTTGTGGATGAACTATCCCGAGCATCATCTGTTGCGCTCATGACAGACGAGTGGACGTCCAGGGGAACTATAAGCACTCAGCAGACTGGGAGATGAGAAGACACGCCCCCTCTACGAGAGTCACCTTGCGCAGGTACTGACACAAGCAGTGGAGGAATGGAAGATAAAGATATCCCAGTCACACGTGATGATGACAAAAATCAAATAATTACAGTGAATGAGGCAGGACTGGGACCACAGATAGGTGCTTTGCACATGTAGTGAATTTGGCATCACATCTCAGTCAATAGGATGGAGCGCCTCCTTGGGAGGATCAGGAAGGAGGTTTCCTACTTCCACCCAAGCACAACAGCTGCTCATGTGCTTAAGACAAAGCAAGAAATGCTAAAGCTGCCTACTCATAAGCTCATACATGATGTCCCAACGAGGTGGAACTCCACTTATGATATGTTGGAGCAGCAGGCAGCTATATACTCTGCATTGACCCACAACACCCTGTGATGATGATGTGAGAGTGGCAGATGAGGTCCTCCAGGTGCTTAAACCCCTCAAAAGTGTTCCATCTCTACTGAGCACTGAAACTTCACCATCTGTGTCAATGATCCTGCCACTGAAAACAAGGATTGTACAATCCATGGCTCCAAGTGTGGAAGACAGCAGCATCACTCCAGATGTCAGGCTTTATTTCACTACCTATTAGAGATGCGCGGTTTGCGGGCACAACCGCGGAGTCCGCAGATTATCTGCGGATCGGGCGGATGACATTTAAAAAAATTAGATTTTATCCACGGGTCGGGTCGGGCGGTTGAAATAAAAAAAAATTAGATTTTAAATAGATTCAGGCGGGTGGCAGTTAAACCAATTGGGAAATATATATACATAGTTAAATGTTGTTACCCACATACGAAAAACGAGCAGGCACCTGCTGCATATGCCACAACAGAAGAAAAAAAAAGAAAAGAGATGGACACTTTTACGGAGCGGAGAAGGCCCCTGACGCTTCGCCGGGGTCCGGGACCGAGGCCCCTTCCCCCGAGAGGGCCCCATCGGGAGCCGTAGCTGAGGCGATCCGCGAGAAGGGCCCGACGCACGTCCAGGGTCACCACCGCACCGACACCCCGCCTCGTCCGCCTTCGCCGCGGCCGGCGTCACGCGCAGCAGGTAAGCAGCTTACCTGCCCGCCACCCCCGTGGCCGGGGGCTCGTAACAGGGGTCACTCCGCGCGCTCCGCCTGCGCAGCTTACCTGCCCGCCACCCCTGTTGCCGGGGGCGCGTAACAGGGGTCACTCCGCACGCAGTGCGCTCACGAAAGGGGTGGGGCTCACCCTGGTTGATATAGACAGCAGGACGGTGGCCATGGACGTCGGAACCCACTAAGGAGTGTGTAACAACCCACCTGCCGAATCAACTAGCCCTGAAAATGGATGGCGCTGGAGCGTCGGGCCCATACCCGGCCGTCGCCGGCAGCGAGACGCGCTTGGAGGTGCGCTCAGCGCGGCTCCCATATGATTGCGCACTGGTGTGCGTCTGGGTCGTGACAGCGTGGCACGCGAATGTCTGTGCTGCATTGGATCAGTCTCCTTTCTTTAACAGGCAAAAGCTTTATAACCTCACTAATGCCTTGCATCGTCTATATTAGATATATAACAGGCGGGTGCGGTTCTGATCAAATGTTACATCGGGTGGATGGCGGATGGTTGACGACTTTCTGATGCGGTTGCGGATGAAATAATTGCCTATCCGCACATCTCTACTACCTATGTTTCAAGGAAGATGATGTGCCTTCTTATGTTGCACTTTAACTTGTTTTTTTTTATTAATGGTCATTGGTCCAAGTTTAAAGAAAGGAGGAATGCCTTTTTATGTTGCACTGTTTTTCATTAATTATGTTAAAAGGAAAATAAAAATGCATGTCAAGTTGATCAACAGATTGTATTATTCTCCAGTGCAATAACAGTACTGAAATGAAGGCTAAAAGGGCATTAATGGGAGCTTTAAAAAAAAAAAGAAAAGAAAAAAGTAACTACATAGTTACTTTTCACAGTAACGCATTACTTTTTGGTGTAAGTAACTGAGTTACTTTTGAAATAAAGTAACTAGTAACTGTAACTAGTGACTGGTTTTCAGTAACTAACCCAACACTGGTCCAGACATTAGCTATGTGCACATGGACACATTTAATCGGATTAAAAACCTAACCGGAATAAAAATGCTTTGGAGTATTCTGACCTGATCACACACGTTCGGATCAAAATTGTATTCGGCTCGAGATAAGTGATTTATGCCGAAAATCATTTGTATTGTAGCGCATGAAAAACACATTCCAAAATTCAGGTTAGAATGATCCTTACTGCGCATGTCTTTGATGTTAGATATACTTTGGTGGTGGAGGGGGACTACATTTAATACTCTCGATTGTCTTGCTGCCGTCTTCTACATTCAACATGTACAGAAGTATCGTTATATACTGTTGACTTTGTTGCTTTATTTATTTTTATTTTATTTTTATTGACATCCAGCATCAGACATTCATATCCATTACATCATATTCACATAAATCATATATCTATTGTCTGCCCTAAATGTCAAAATATTTTTGTTTATATCCCACCCCAAAAAAGAAAGAAACAACAACAACAAAACAAAGTAATATCTACCAACAAATAAACAGAAAAAAAATAATAATAATATTTTGTTGCTTTAAAACAAGACTAGCAAAAACAAAAGTATGGTATAGAGCAGAGCTGGGCCAATATTTTGACTCGGGGGCCACATTGAGAGAAGAAATATGTCTGTGGGGCCAATTTGTATGTGTGTATGAATTATACTGTATATACACATTTAGCTGTAAAAACCTGCTGTACAGTATGTGTGTTTGACTCCCTTTTTTCAGGAACACTAATACCAAAAGTCACAATGTCCATTTCTAAAAAGAGACCACCTCAAAAACACGGAATGGAACTTTACAGTTTTTTACTGAACGGGACACCAAAAATGCACAATAATATGAATAAAGTGGGATTTACAATAATAACTATGAGCAATAAAACACTGAATATTAACATTATATGAACATCGCTCCTCTTTCACTTCTCAGACCAGCTCCTCGATAGACATATTTTACAATCAAGCAAAACACAACAAAAAAATAATAGCAAAATATGAATGCAAAGTAATAAACAGTCATACCATAGACTAAAAATGGGTCCCATTACCTCCCTGCTTGACACTCAGCATTGAGGGTTTGGAATTGGGGGTTAAATCACCAAAAATGATTCCCAGGCGCGGCCACCGCTGCTGCTCACAGCTCCCCTCACCTCCCAAGGGGTGATCAAGGGTGATGAGTCAAATACAGAGAATAATTTCGCCACACCTAGTGTGTGTGTGACAATCATTGGTACTTTAACTTTAACCTACAATATGATATATTATCACTTTTATGCGGACATTTGTTATAAAAATCTGTTTTTAACACACGCGTTTCGGGATGGCTGCTCTGAAAACAAACCCCGCCCACTCTGGTTTGTTCTTCGTCAGAGCTGCTGTAAAGTAGATTACCGTAATAACTCCTGTAACACTCAAAAGCGCAGATTTGACTTATGGTCATTTAAAAACAGCACTACACATCATAATGTCAGCTACAGTTTGGATGTTAAAGGTCGGAAAAAAAATTGTTGAACGTCCGGCGGGTCGGATTGAAAATTTTAATGGGCCGCATGTGCCCCGCGGGCCGTATGTCGATGTCACAATAAAAAAAAGGTATTCAGTTGTCGTCTTAACAAGCTTTTTTATTCACGACATTACAGCTACCGTATTTTCCGCACTATAAGGCGCACCTAAAAACCACAAATTTTCTCAAAAGCTGACAGTGCGCCTTATAACCCGGTGCGCTTTATATATGGATTAATATTAAGATTCATTTTCATAAAGTTTCGGTCTCGCAACTACGGTAAACAGCCGCCATCTTTTTTCCCCGTAGAAGAGGAAGTGCTTCTTCTTCTACGCAAGCAACCGCCAAGGTAAGCACCCGCCCCCATAGAACAGGAAGCGCTTCTTCTTCTACTGTAAGCAACCACCCGCCCGCGTAGAAGAAGAAGAAGCGCGCGGATATTACGTTTCATTTCCTTTGTGTGTTTACATCTGTAAAGACCACAAAATGGCTCCTACTAAGCGACAGGGATCCGGTTCATGAAAAGACGCAATCTCTCCATCCGCACACGGATTACTATTTCACAGCAACTGCCTAAAGACTTTCAAGAAAAGCTGGCTACTTTCCGTGCATATTGTAAAAACAAGATAGCTGAAAAAAAGATCCGGCCAGAGAACATTATCAACATGGATGAGGTTCCACTGACTTTTGATATTCCTGTGAACAGCACTGTGGATACAACGGGAGCACGTACAGTGAATATTCGCACCACAGGGAATGAGAAGTCATCCTTCACTGTGGTTCTAGCTTGCCATGCTAATGGCCAGAAACTTCCACCCATGGTGATATTCAAAAGGAAGACCTTGCCAAAAGAGACCTTTCCAGCCGGCGTCATCATAAAAGCTAACTCGAAGGGATGGATGAAGAAAAGATGAGCGAGTGGTTAAGGTAAGTTTACGCGAAGAGGCCGGGTGGCTTTTTTCACGCAGCTCCGTCCATGTTGATATACGACTCCATGCGCGCCCACATCACACTGGTTTTTAATATATTATTAAAGTTTGACTGACCTATCTGACTGTTTTTTTGACATTCCTTTAGCGCAGTTAGATGCAGCTTATAACACGGGGCGGCTTATAGGTGGACAAAGTTTTGAAATATGCCGTTCATTGAAGGCGCGGCTTATAACCCAGGGCGGCTTATGGTGCGGAAAATACGGTATATGAACATCGCTCCTCTTTCACTTCTCAGACCAGCTCCTCGATAGACATCTTTTACAATCAAGCAAAACACAACAAAAAAATAATAGCAAAATATGAATGCAAAGCAATAAACAGTCATACCATAGACTATAAAAATGGGAGCCATTACCTCCCTGCTTGGCACTCAGCATTGAGGGTTGGAATTGGGGGTTAAATCACCTAAAATGATTCCCGGGCGCGGCCACCGCTGCTGCTGCTCACTGCTCCCCTCACCTCCCAGGGGGTGATCAAGGGTGATGAGTCAAATGCAGAGAATAATTTCGCCACACCTAGTGTGTGTGTGACAATCATTGGTACTTTAACTTTAACCTACAATATGATATATTATCACTTTTATGCAGACATTTGTTATAAAAATCTGTTTTTAACACACGCGTTTCGGGATGGCTATTCTGAAAACAAACCCCGCCCACTCTGGCTTGTTCTTCGTCAGAGCTGCTGTAAAGTAGATTACCGTAATAACTCCTGTAACACTCAAAAGCGCAGATTTGACTTATGGTCATTTAAAAACAGCACTACACATCATAATGTCAGCTACAGTTTGGATGTAAAAGGTCTAAAAAAAAATTGTTGAACGTCCGGCGGGTCGGATTGAAAATTTTAATGGGCCGCATGTGCCCCGCGGGCCGTATGTCGATGTCACAATAAAAAAAAGGTATTCAGTTGTCGTCTTAACAAGCTTTTTTATTCACGACATTACAGCTACTCTAAGTGCTAACTGCTAGCCTCAAACACATATACAGAAAGTCGTAACATGAAGACGTGCAGCAACTTACAAACAATCGCGACATAAAAAGCACAGAACAGCTCCATTTCAAAAAGAGAGGTAAAACAAAAGTAGTGAACAGGAAGTAAAAAAAAAAAAAGATAAATACCGTGACAACGTCGGACGAGCAGAAATGCACAAAGCCATGTTTGTTTATGGTGTAAGTCTAGTGCTTCTTCAGCACCTGCATTGATTGAAACTTTTATTAGTAGATTGCACAGTACAGTACATATTCCGTACAATTGACCACTAAATGATAACACCCCAATAAGTTTTTCAACTTGTTTAAGTCGGGGTCCACATTAATCAATTCATGGTAAAGTGCAGTGAGAGAACTCGTCCAAAAGATGGCGCCTTAGCACAGATAATAACACACCTTTCTGTTTATGTTAGGTCCTGCGCATGTCAAAGTAAAGTAGTCCGATTTAAGGTGTGACGCAAGAAACTGCACATCATCATCAGATCATTTTTTTTCATGGTCCATGTAAACAGGAACATTCTAATCACAATGATGATCAGATTAAAAAAATGTTAAAGTTAAAGTACCAATGATTGTCACACACACTAGGTGTGGCTAAATTATTCTCTGCATTTGACCCATCACCCTTGATCACCCCCTGGGAGGTGAGGGGAGCAGTGAGCAGCAGCGGTGCCGACCCTAACACAAGACGAAGGTTAAAAAAAAAAAGCATTTTCTGCCAGTTTCAGGTTTTGTTTGGACTCCTGATGACGTTTTGAGACATCTCCTACAACTACAGGACCAGTATTGTGCTAGCGAAGCAAGTCCGTTTTTTGGAATTTTTGTGTAAGGGTCCCCCCCTTACGACATTTTAGCGGAAACATTTTTTCCAAAAAATATGCATTTTGTGCCATTTTTGGGTTTTGTTGGGACTCCTGATTATGTTTTGAGACATCTCCTACAACTACAGCACCAGTATTGTGCTGCTGAAGCAAGTCCGTTTTTTTGAATTTTTTGTAATGTTCCCCCCTTCCGACATTTTAGCGATTTTTTTTCCCGTAAAATATGCATTTTCTGCCATTTTCGGGTTTTGTCGGGACTCCTGATGACGTTTTGAGACATCTCCTACAACTACAGCACCTGTATTGTGCTGCTGAAGCAAGTACGTTTTTTTTAAATTTTTTGTAATGTTCCCCCCTTCCGACATTTTAGCGATATTTTTTTTCCCATCAAATATGCATTTTCTGCCATTTTTGGGTTTTGTCTGGACTCCTGATGACGTTTTGAGACATCTCCTACAACTACAGGACCAGTATTGTGCTAGCGAAGCAAGTCCGTTTTTTCGAATTTTTGTGTAAGGGTCCCCCCTCTTACGAGATTTTAGCGGAAACATTTTTTCCAAAAAATATGCATTTTCTGCCATTTTTGGGTTTTGTCGGGACTCCTGATGACGTTTTGAGACATCTCCTACAACTACAGGACCAGTATTGTGCTAGCGAAGCAAGTCTGTTTTTTTCGAATTTTTGTGTAAGGGCCCCCCCTTACGACATTTTAGCGGAAAGATTTTTTCCAAAAAATGTGCATTTTCTGCCATTTTTGGGTTTTGTTGGGACTCCTGATTATGTTTTGAGACATCTCCTACAACTACAGCACCTGTATTGTGCTGCTGAAGCAAGTCCGTTTTTTGGAATTTTTTGTAATGTTCCCCCCTTCCGACATTTTAGCGATATTTCTTTTTCCATCAAATATGCATTTTCTGCCATTTTCGGGTTTTGTCTGGACTCCTGATGACGTTTTGAGACATCTCCTACAACTACAGGACCAGTATTGTGCTAGCGAAGCAAGTCCGTTTTTTAGAATTTTTGTGTAAGGGTCCCCCCTCTTACGACATTTTAGCGGAAACATTTTTTCCAAAAAATATGCATTTTCTGCCATTTTGGGGTTTTGTCTGGACTCCTGATGACGTTTTGAGACATCTCCTACAACTACAGGACCAGTATTGTGCTAGCGAAGCAAGTCCGTTTTTTCGAATTTTTGTGTAAGGGCCCCCACTCTTACGACATTTTAGCGGAAACATTTTTTCCAAAAAATATGCATTTTCTGCCATTTTCGGGTTTTGTCTGGACTCCTGATGACGTTTTGAGACATCTCCTACAACTACAGGACCAGTATTGTGCTAGCGAAGCAAGTCTGTTTTTTTCGAATTTTTGTGTAAGGCCCCCCTCCCCTTACGACATTTTAGCGGAAACATTTTTTCCAAAAAATGTGCATTTTCTGCCATTTTTGGGTTTTGTTGGGACTCCTGATTATGTTTTGAGACATCTCCTACAACTACAGCACCAGTATTGTGCTGCTGAAGCAAGTCCGTTTTTTTTAATTTTTTGTAATGTTCCCCCCTTCCGACATTTTAGCGATATTTTTTTTCCCATCAAATATGCATTTTCTGCCATTTTCGGGTTTTGTCTGGACTCCTGATGACGTTTTGAGACATCTCCTACAACTACAGGACCAGTATTGTGCTAGCGAAGCAAGTCCGTTTTTTCGAATTTTTGTGTAAGGGTCCCCCCTCTTACGACATTTTAGCGGAAACATTTTTTCCAAAAAAAATGCATTTTCTGCCATTTTCGGGTTTTGTCTGGACTCCTGATGACATTTTGAGACATCTCCTACAACTACAGGACCAGTATTGTGCTAGCGAAGCAAGTCCGTTTTTTCGAATTTTTGTGTAAGGGTCCCCCCTTTTACGACATTTTAGCGGAAACATTTTTTCCAAAAAATATGCATTTTCTGCCATTTTGGGGTTTTGTCTGGACTCCTGATGATGTTTTGAGACATCTCCTACAACTACAGGACCAGTATTGTGCTAGCGAAGCAAGTCCGTTTTTTCGAATTTTTGTGTAAGGGTCCCCCCTCTTACGACATTTTAGCGGAAACATTTTTTCCAAAAAATATGCATTTTCTGCCATTTTCGGGTTTTGTCTGGACTCCTGATGACGTTTTGAGACATCTCCTACAACTACAGGACCAGTATTGTGCTAGCGAAGCAAGTCCGTTTTTTCGAATTTTTGTGTAAGGGTCCCCCCTCTTACGACATTTTAGCGGAAACATTTTTTCCACAAAATATGCATTTTCTGCCATTTTCGGGTTTTGTTGGGACTCCTGATGACGATTTGAGACATCTCCTACAACTACAGGACCAGTATAGTGCTAGCGAAGCAAGTCCGTTTTTTCTAATTTTTGTGTAAGGGTTCCCCCTTACGACATTTTAGCGGAAATTTTTTTCCCAAAAAATATGCATTTTCTGCCATTTTTGGGTTTTGTTGGGACTCCTGATGACGATTTGAGACATCTACAACTACAGGACCAGTATTGTGCTAGCGAAGCAAGTCCGTTTTTTCGAATTTTTGTGTAATGTTTCCCCCTTACGACATTTTAGCGGAAACATTTTTTCCAAAAAATATGCATTTTCTGCCATTTTTGGGTTTTGTCGGGACTCCTGATGACGATTTGAGACATCTCCTACAA